>NW_019392821.1:227066-246744 GCF_000648675.2 Cimex lectularius | reverse complement strand
CAAGTAGCGGAATGCTACAGAGGTAAACAAACAATATCATTTGGAAGAGGATTAATAAGTGTTGACATTCATACAAATGAGTAATCCTGTAAACGTAAACAGAATATTTTATATAGATTTTTTTTAATGAAAACTTAAAATCCTGCATTATTTTCCGGACAACCCGATACAATGGTACATATAAGCTATCATAAAAAAAATGCGATTTTAAGTCATTGTATTTTTTCCTAAACCCTTAATATCAATTTCTAGATAATGGGTACAGCGATTTTACTTTTTTTTTTTTTTTTAAAGTTTTGACTTAGGGAATGGATCTTTTATTTTTAAATACAAAGATGAGAAGAAAGAAAGAGATCGAGGGGGAGGAGGGTGACAGAGAGGGAGAGGGAGAGAGAGAGAGAGAGAGAGAGAGAGAGAGAGAGAGAAAGAGAGAGAGAGTGAGAGAGAAAGAGAGAGAGNAGAGAGAGAGAGAGAGAGAGAGAGAGAGAGAGAGAGAGAAAGAAAGAGAGAGAGAGATGAAGTGATGAAAATAATTATATCAGTATGTTTTCAGTAATAACAATGTTTTTACAATTTTTTTAAAAATTGATTTTTAATAATTTATAAGGGTGCTCCTGAAATCTGGACATATATATTTTAATATTATTTAATCAGAGTGTCAGATTTGATTGATTATTTTAATTCATTTTCTTTTCGGGATTCATTTCAATAAATCTTAATTGACAGGATGTGTTCAAATTTAACCAATATGAATACACTCGACGAATATACATTTTACTATCGGGGGATAAATTTCTTTCCCGCATCCTATTTCTCTTTTCATCGATTTATTGGAATTGGAGACGGAAAACCACACAGGTGTAAACTTTTCCACCGCAACGTGTTCTCTTCTAATCTCGGCATTTCAATATCTCGGATCCCCGAAGGTTGTCCTTGTTCTGGACTTAGAGTCTTCCGGTGTAATGTCACAAATCTTATAAAACGGTTACGATAAATAAAAAATGTTAAGTAAAAGGATTCAAAGCTTTGAGGTCATACTGTCGAAAATCGACCTGCCTGGAAAATTTAATTTCCCTCTAGCTATATGACAGTACCTTGTTATGAAGGTCTAGTTGACATTCATCCGACTTATGCAAAACGAACGTCCAAGAAAAGTAACGGGAAAGCTCTTATCTCATTTTATCCATTCGTATAATTACGTTTTGGCTTATTTATGTGTTTATTCTGAAGTTTGAATCAATCTTTTTACAAAGTCGATCTGAAATTAGTTTTTAAAAAGTGATTTAAAGCTTATGAGCTGATGAAATAACATAGTAAGAAAAATATTTATGTATGTTGCCAAAACATTACTCATTAAGTTTTGTTTTGTTTCCACGATAGTTTGAGTGATTTTTTGGAATCTCAAGATCGTTGTATGAAATCAATGTTTAGATATTGAGATTATTATAGGTAAAAATTAAAACTATTTTAGCAGTTGTAAACATTTAATAAAGGTTTATTGAAATAGATGCTAAACATTGAATATTTTTCAATAGCTATGTGTCGACACTTTATAACATTGTTTTGGAGGTGCACCAGTAAATGCACCCGGACAAACCTACAATTTTTCCGGCAGATCTATTATCCTTCTTCCATTAATAATAATCTCCAAAAGACTTCTTTTAAAACGCCTAATGCCAATCTTAGATTCACATATGCTTTCTCTTAAATTTTCTGTTTGTCCACTTTCTACCACATTTTTTTTTGTTCTCTTTTTTTAAAACAAAAGCAGTTTCTACCCACTCCGCGTTGCCTAATCGTAAAATAACGTTGCTTTAAAATAAGGTGCGGCTCCCGAGTTTTCAGAGATAAGACCAATCCCAGCCGGTGTCTTATAAGGGAGCATTCTTGGTCCAGTCCTATTTAATATAGTATTTATACTTTCTACTAGACCATATATATTGATACCAACATTAAACAACTTAACAACTTCTCCAGGTAGTCTTTTCACAAAGGCGATTAATTTTTTGGACTTTATCATTTCTATTTGCTAATTACGTATTTCTTCCTCAATGGAATGGATAAAACTTTTCAATTAAATTGTTGCATAAAAATTCCTGGGGTGTTTCAATTTGTTTAATATTATTTCCGATATCTAATAACCAATCTGATAATTTAATGGAATCGTCATCCCAACGCATGTTCTTGGACAATTTGAATTGCTGAAACTTATTCATTTTTTAATCATTTTATTTTAATCATTTTTTAAGTATGCTTCATAAATTTGTCTCCTGCTTTATTCTTTTACTACTGGTGAAACCTGTCGAAGGCACCACCCAATATAAAAATTATCCCTGCAAATATACGATCGTCATTAAAAAAATCTTTAAATGTCCTATGGGTAGTGGCTAAAACAAGTTGGAAATCATCTGTGCTTCATCATAGATGAAAATTTATCGAGTGCGTTTCATTTTACGTAAACAATTCAGTCTTTGCGCAGTCTTCAACTAAATATAACCCGAATATTTTATGTCTCGTCTGTCCATATGGGAGAAGAACTATGATGAAAACAATTCCGTAACTTGAGGAATTGTAATCCGTTTTGTAGTGATTTTTTTATTCAATTGGTCTTAAACAGCTGCACAAAACTGTGTAAAAAATGATGCAGTCCTCGCGGAAAATCTTTCACAATTTTTATACAAACAAAATACATAAATTTTAAATTGGGCTTATTCTGCAGAAAAAAAGTTTCTATTTCCGACTATGTATAATGTGACATGGTTTCTGAAAGTGAGAGAAGTGAAAAATTTTGAAAAAAATTGAAAACTTTGCTTTTACCCTCTTAACCTCTTTCTACACCATTAAAATCGTACAGGATCTCTCACACTTTAGCCAAACGTTTTTTAAATTGTAGAGATATACTTACACAATAGAATAACGCGTAATCCATTAAACGTACGACCTGGACAACTACGAACACACTTCTAGGATCGAAATTAGACGTTGTTTGGTTTTCAATTAAATTGTAAATTATTTGCAGCCGAAAGTTGTCGCGCGTACACTTATGCAGATGGCACGCATACGTGCGTTAGAGAAGTACGGGCCGATTTCCTGGGAAAAACAAATGACTGCATTGCGCTTTAGAAGATACCACCCCATTATAAGCCTGTTCACTAAAAATGTCGTTTAATTTTTAAAAATTGTTATTTTATACACAGTGTAGTCAAGTTTCTTTTATTTTAATTTTCGCGTTTTATTACTCGTTCAACATTTATACTTCATAACGATCTAGGAGTAAGGAAGGAACGAGAATTCCTTTGCTATCACGTCCGAGCAGGCTGGACGAGGAAGAAAACGAAGGAAAAACCCTGTCCGCTAATCCTCATCAACCCCGGGCAGACACCCCTCCTATCCTTACTTTTCACCAGAGTAATTTTAATTTCATTTATTTTCATTAACCCCTCATCATGCTTTACTTTTCTTTTTTCTTTTTTACTTTCCGATCTCGGAGCAGGTGTTGACGGAAGATGAGCCTGCTTTTATTAATTTTTTAAAATTATAATTTTAGGTTCTTTCTCACAGGAAAAAGGCCCTATGTTAATATTTTTTATTTACCAATTATAACTCCAGGCCAAACCACTACTGAAACGCTGTCCGGCTCCTTAAAATTAATCAGGGGCGGAAATCGACAAATTAAACAACTGTAAAGAACACACTAACAATTTACAAAAAGTGATTCGGCCCATTTCAAGTATCCAATCAATCCATGCATTCAAATCAAAATATGTGGTTGTTACTTATAAGGTGAATATAAAACTTAAAAAAATAAGTAAATTAAAAATAAAACTAAATGATGCTCCAGAACCTAAGGAGGCTGCAGGCGCGCCTATAAATGATTTTTTAAATATTGAGCCGGCCTGTGCGTCGTGACATTGCAAAAACCAAAAGATATATTTAAATACCCACCATAATATATAATTATTTCTGACTGGATGCTGAACAATAATTTTAATTTAAAATATTTTTGATTTGAAGAATAGAAGAACTAATTTTATTTTTTGTATGTACACGTGAAGTAACATTGTAAAAAAATATTAATTAAAATACATATTTTTAATATCTTATCTTAATGTATTTCGTCGTCAATACACCGTTAAATTATACAAAAATTAGCCATTACACCTAGAAAGAATAGTCTACCCGGCCAATGAGAAAAGGCTGGAAAATGAAGGAGCTGTTTAAACTTGGGCCATAAAAATGATACATTACGGCTTCAAACGAACGAAAATCTATCAATGAGCCTCACTTTCCTTCTCGTAGATTGATGGATTAAGTAGAAATAAGTACTTTGCTGCGAGATCTATAAAATAGAAACCTCATTGACAATGTGCAAACCTGGTGCCTTTGTGAACTTTTTGAAATGATACTCAAAAGATATGCTGTTCAAGAAAACCCTTGAATATATACATATTAATGAATGTTTTCGAAATGCCAAATTGTGAGTTAATAATATCCCACCTTAACATTTGTAATATTACTTTCTAATTGCATTTCAAAAACAAACAAGTTCTAATATCTTCAGGTAAATGCATTAATACATTTTTGATTGTGTATTTAGTGTATTCATATATGTTTAGCGGTCAAAATCGACCTATTTTATCATTTCAATTAATTAGTTTAATAATTAATAATATTTTTGGTTCGATGTAGTTCATATCAGCCTTAAAAATTATAATTTTACTTTAAAATATTACAAGTAAGGCCAATTTGACAAAAATACCACTCAGTTCTTTCGTCAGGCTTTCAAGGATTATACAAACCCCAGGACTTTGAAATTATCTTTAATAATTCAGAAAGTTAACAAATGCAAACATTTACTTACAAAACTGAAATTTATGGCTTCTAATAAGTGACTTTACGATTAATAGTGGAACGAAATTTACAGCCCTTTCAGTTTATATGGGAATCGTGTTCTAGTAATCGTGATACTTCCGATGCAGAATTGAATGAATTGTTCATCTCATTAGTACTCGAAATGATAATCATGCATTTAACAACAAAATAAACAAATTTTAATTTTGAAATGGGCAGGTTACGTCAACGGAAGAACAAAGCAATTTCTCTACATTGATTATTATTTTACAAGCTCCTGAAGTAAGGTTTGGTAAAGACGAATGATGTAGAAAAACGAAATAATGTAAATTACAGTAAATTAAAGCTTGTTGGGCATAATAAACATAACAGTAAGCTGAGAGTTTTACGTTAACAAATATTTTTGCCTGGATTTTAGCTTTAGTACAGGGTATCCTTTTTGGATGTCCCGGCTAAATTTCTCTTGAACAGATAATGTTATCGGAAAACCAAAAAATACGCACTAAATATTTTTAGCCTAGTTTTAAATTGGTACGTTTTTTGTATATTTGCTGTCAGGGTACTTCAGAGCCAGTATAACTTTGAAAAGTTAAATGAGAATCGGTATTTTTATCTATTGTGCTAAAGGGTTTTTTTGCACTGAAAACAATGGCGCGATCATATTTTAAATTGTTCAAAGAATAACAAAGTTAAGGCACCGAATATGAAACGAAATATCCGAATTCATTATTATTTATTTTATTATTATTGTCATTAATTAATTTGTTTGTTAATTTTAATAAAACTTCTATGCTTTATTTCTAAATAAGACATTTTTAATAACCCCGTGAAAAACATAACAATACGTAGTAAATATAAAAAACAAAACATTCTAATGGTGCGAGATCGGACTGAACTGAATTTTTTGGTTTGAGTTTTGACTTTCCCCAATTTAAAAACTGATCGCAGCATCGTTTTCAATGTAAAAATACCTTTCAGACCGTAGATCAAAATGTATACGATCTCGTTTAAAATTTCAAAGTTGTACTGACTCTAAAGCTTCCTGACCATAATTATATTTAAAAAGCGGTAAAAATTTAAAACTAGATCAAAAAATATTAAACGTTTGCATTAGGTTTTGCAATAAAATTATCTATTCAAGAGAAATTCAGCCGAGCTATCTATAGAAAGCTATTAGCCTATTACACATTTGAAGAATAATGAGTTGGGCAATTTAATTAATTAATGTTGTTTCGACTATTTTGAATATTTCGTCATAATGACGAAATTTAATTTAATGAAATATTTCAATTTGCTAATTTGTGGCCGATAAATTATTTATATACGACCAAGGCGATTGAAGCAAAAGTGGCCCCGAGACCTTCTAAATTAGTAAATATTGAAGAGGTTTCAGTGTGAAGGAGTGTTGCCATTGGCAATTTCTCCTACCTTAGACTCGAATGATAAATAGAGCATATACGAATATATTAACTTAATACAAAACTTGTAGTTGTAAATATCAAATAAATGAAATAAAAATTATTTATAGCTCAATTATTTGAATGGAGTATATTGTGAACTCAAATGGAGGTTTAAGGTTGGAAAATGATGGCAAAGTTTACTCACTTGACAATCTCGGTGTAGCAGGAAGTCGGCTCCGAATTGTTGGTGGACGACGCCAGCGTGCTGGAGGACTGGAATCTGGCCCGTTCGAGTCTCATTCTCTCCATTTCCCTTTTCTTCGTCTCGGAAAACTGAGTCGCTATGACGACGAGGCACAGGTTGATCATGAAGAATGACCCGATCTGAAAAAAGATTCCGTCGGTTGTCAATCGGAGAATTTCGAATCGGCCCGAGCCGTAGAATAAACGGCCCAAAAGTGAATTACAACCGACCAGTCTGTTCCTTTCATTCAATTTAGATCCGTAGTGAGGAAGGAAAGCCGCTCGGGGCCTATTAGCCCTCCCTAACCGGGCAAAAAATATCTCCCTGGCGGACCACTTAGAAAGAGAGATGAAGGGCGTATACGGTAAATCCAATCTGCCAGTTTTGGATGATCTTGTCTAATTTCCGGTTGGAAGATTACCGTCAAATCGCCGATGACGACAAAATTTGTTCACTTCAAAGGTGAGGAGCGAGCAATTTTTAGATTATTCCGCAATCCCTGGGATCCCGAAGCCTCTACGCCCGACGATCGATTGAGTTATTTTATTCATAAAGAAAATTCGTTTATGGAGACAACCAAACTGAATACTAAATTTCTTCCTGAAGACTAAAGCAGAACAGCATTATTATTCAGAAAATATGGCAAGTGTACTTTTAATAAAATGTTAAAAAGAGAAAGGAATGTGCTTTTCCTCGATAGCGTCGTACATTCGATGAAACCTAGAAATACCAAGCCAAACGTCAAAATTGGAAGTTTTCGCTTTTGGGGATTAAACATGTACACGAATCCGGCCAACTTCGCTACATTAATCAAGAAGTTCTTAACCCCTGCGAATTTTCCCTATTCGACTTAAAAACAGTTAAGACATCTTGCTTCGATTTAAAAATTCAATCTTACAAACTTATAGCTGTTTTTGATTTCATTTAACAAAATACCCGTCACAGTATTAAATTAAAGCATATTAAGGATTTCCAATCTTTTAAGACGAGTTAACATTCAATCCTGTTGGAACAAGAAGAAACGTTTTCCTTTACACGCAATGTATAATGGATTGGTGAAGGGACTTTCGTCTCGTTCCAGTGACATATGTTGAGAAAAGGAAATGGGACCGCAATAGTTGAACACATTATTAATCTGTCTAGAATACAATTGTCTTGGTTCAAATTCATTACAAAAAATTCTCTTAAACAATATTATTTAGTCTATATCGTCCTTTTGTTGGAGCGTTTTATAGAATAGGATCAAACTGAAAATCGTTATATGTATTTTTTTCAATAAAATTTGAAATAATACCGAGAAAAGATTTATTTTTTTTATAAAAAAGGAAAAATATGTATACAGTGTTTCAGTGGATTTATATTTTTTTATAAAAAATAAAACAATGGTTTTATTTATGTTAACATTTTTTTTCTGGAAAAATCGAGTACAGTGACGGGAATGGGACTCGTATTGTTAATGCTTCGATAAGAATACATACATATATTAACAACATGAAATATATACATATGTTAACAATACCGATTATCGGTTTGATCAGATTCTATAAGACGCCCTAACAAAAGGTCGATACAGACTGAATAACTGACTGGTGTGAAGTACAACACTTGGTTTGAACAATCCAATATCACTATTGATGGAAATTATATCAGGTTAAAGTGAGAAATCCGAGTTACTTCAAGTGACAAAGGACTACATATGAATCGATGTCAGAGCGCAGTTCTCAGATATCCAGTTTTGCCCTCCTGTCTTGCCGATATCTCCGAAGGGCGTCCACTGCCCTGCTGGTTTATTAATGGGAATAAATATCCTCCTTTGATGTCAAAAAGCTGGGATGGATCAAACCATTTGACTCCCGGCATCCGGTCAATTAGTCCGGTTCAAATGTCCTCTCTTCTCGATTTGCAATTCAATGACCGGACCCGTGTAGGTGAATTATGGATGAGCCATCCAGGGATAAAAATTGGTTTTCCAAGTAAGGAGTGTCTACGGATCCCAGGGACGAAAATTTCACAATGATGGAAATGATAATTCGTTTGTTTGCACATGGGGCTGGAACGTTATACTGACAGTTCGCTTTTCCTAGTCTAAACTTTCTCCGAAATTAATAAAAAACATAAGTACTTATGTACTAAATATATAGATAAATAATTAAACGTAACATAAGCGGTAATTAAAATAAAAACAATACTACTCTGATTGGATTGTGATAAAATAAATTTCATTGAACAAGTATACTGTTATTTTAAAAAAATATAGTAAGCTAAATTCAAAAATAATGTATCTTTCTTTAAAAGTACTACAATTGTGTAATCAATAATTAAACGATAGGAATTTAATGTCTTATCTAATTTTTTTCTAAAATTGGATTTGACCAACAAAAATGGGCATATTATACGAAGTTTAACGAATTTTAAAAACGAAGACAGCATAAAATCTATATTTTTTTAAACATATATTGTACATAGACCAGCTAAAATATGTATTTGCATTTTTGAAAAAAATGCTTTTGTTAAACCGATACATGGAGACCATGATCAGAGGTGATCCTAAGCAGTTTTACATGACCGATTACCAAAAAGTGATGGGTTTTTATAAGAATTTCTGACACAGACAATTTCAATTATTTCAGAAACCATTGAAATTTAAAACTTTTAAAAATGGAACAGAGAAACAACATCTCAACTAAAACGTAAAATACGAAAGGCGATTGATTGATGTCTCCTTCATACATTGAACATGAAATATATATATATTTATATATATATATATTTGATAGTTGAAAATTTATTATTATGAAATACTAAATAAACTCTGGCAGTATCAATGATCTTTTGGGACTTGTTGTTTCAACCGAACATTTGATAAATGGGTGTAAGGTATCGGACCTAAACGTGTATTGATTTTCGTCACACTCTCGCAACAATTTTCCGGAAGGTTAATTAAACAATAACATTAATATATTGTTTTATATAGACAGTTTTGGAAACAATTTTATGAATAATAAAATATTACGGATAGCGATAAAACAATACCACTTTTTTTGGGCGAAAAGATAAAGTCAAATTAATTATTCAGTAATCGTGAGATGCGGTCTCGTGTGATGTAGGTTTCAGAAAAACATTTTCTTTATCGTGCCAACGTTTCGATCTTTATTGAGATCCTCTTCAGGCTCAAAGTGTTTATCTTCTGTGTAATTGTGCCATTCTTGCGTGTCGTGTTGAGAGTGCCCCCACTAATCACCACACATAAAGTCAAATTTTTCTCTGCGGTTATTTTCTTCCGTTTAAAGTGTAATTAAATTTCTAGTTTTGCAATCAGCTAATAAAATACTCAAGACGACACTTAGTATTCAGACTAATCAGAGATACTTTGTTAGCTAAGTAGGCTACAAGTTACGCTAATTAATTTTTTGGGTCCGTCCATCCTTGCTTGTACTGGTTATTTAAAAGCGTGTACTTTACGCATATCAGTAATGATCATTTCAACATGGTTCATCAACTTGCAGACCAGCCAACCCCCACTAAGTTTGAGTTCTAATTGTTGACATTTTTTAATGAGTTCAATTCTTTTTAAAAATGAGGCTTAAAAGGATTGGAAAATATTAAGCTCATACAATATTATAACGAATTTTAAATCATATTGGTTTGGCAAGAGAGTAATGTCATTTTTCATCATTAATTACCTCAATATTTAGTTTTTGTCTATATTTATTTCATTTACAAATACGCTTGTATAATTTCTAAATTAAAAGACTTTCTCCTCATTTAATGTTTTTAACTTCTTTAGTTGTGTCGAATAATTTAATATGTAATCGTGTCTTTGGATGAAACGCATTTAAGGCATTGTTCATTTTATCAATTCCAAAAAGGGAACAATGCAACTGTTGCAACTGGAAATTTGTGTGCACTGTTTGGAAAAATGGTGCGCGCAGTGGATGTTCTTCTGCGGTTGACTACGATGTATTGAGGCTTAGTGTAGAAAAAAAATCCTCTTTTGACAAACTGAGAATAAGGAGAAATATTAAATGTTCCCACAGAACCATTGAAAACCACATCCAAATAGTTGTGTTTGTTCAAATATACTCTATCCGATACGAACCGAGCGATAGGAATTTGGCGGATCGCATCTCGATGCTTTTCTCTCCTCTATTGTCACTCTTACGATTTCTATCTAGATTGGTAACAGATGATGAAAAACGATCACATACAAAAACATAGCATAAATTCTTATTGCCAACCCGGTCAACGCCCCAAGTTGTTCCAAAACAACAAATACACGAAAAAAGTATGCTGTGCACTTGGTGGCTCACATCCGTCCCATGCATGTGGAGCTTTTACCACTAGGACAAAGAGTTAATAGTGAACTTTACTGTGAACAGCTAACCCGTTGAGACCATCAAATAGTGCAAAAAACGGCCTGCACTTGCAAACAAAAAAGGAGTTGTCTTTCACCACAACGCCCGCCGTTCCTTTCAGGGCCAAACAATTATTTACTAATATGAATTGGGAAATTTTATCACACCCGCCATACTCTTCGGACATTTCACTTTGTGTCTACTGTTTATTTCGGACATTAAAAATTTTTTCAAACGGCCAAAATTTTGAGTTTTGAACGTGTCCAAACAGCTGTTCATATTCCTGGACTCTAAACATGGAAATTTTTATGGGAAAGGACTAGACATGTTCCCTGAAAGATGGCAAAAAGTAACTGCAAGCAATGTAAAATACATCTCCGAGTAGTTAAAAACGTAGAGGTATAAAAAATAAATATGTATACTAAATAAGAATAAAAAGGTTTTGCCAACCAAATAAATTAATTGAAAAATAAATTTCAGTGAATTAAGCAAAATTGTATTTTCATGATTATTTAAATTACTTAATTAAGAGTAGATTTTCTAGTGTTTGGTACTTTATTCGCCTTCGTTTTTACTGATAAGGTTCCATAGATGATACTGATTATACAAGTACGAGTGGTCCCTAAGCACTCCAACTTTTTTGCTTATTATACTTTTTCTAGTTCCTTGTTCAATTTAGTTAACTCAATCATTTTTTTAGTAGTAGGTTATTTACTATCAATCCTGCATTTTTTCCCGGGTCTGTTTGGTATCTTTTGTACGCCTCCATTTCTTTACATTCACAGATCATAAGGGCGGCTATTTCTTCTTCCTTAATTTTATAAGTTATAATTTGGTTGATATTTGAATATACCCATGTTGTGGAGGTGTTTTCTCAGTTATCACTGACCTGTATATAGCGCTATCACGGCCCTTAGGTTTACTCTGCCTAACTGCAGCAATATGCTTGCCAATTTTGAAGAGGATTCCATAGCCATGGTTTACAGTGTCATCTCTGGAATTTCACCTTTGTTGTCCCTTAACACTCTTTAAGGCTATTCGGTCTCTATTTTTAAGAATTGTGCCACCCTTTTTACTGTTAATGGTTCCAAGGAAGATCGAGAATTAGATGGGTGATAGCTTTTGAATTATTTATTGAAGTGTTTTCCAATGAATATATGTTGATCATTGTGTTGGTGGTTACCCATCATTTAAACATTGAGGATTCAACTAGAAACTATATTAGAAAATAATATATATAGCNTATATACAAAACAGGTTTTTTAATGTATAAATTTTGTAAAGAGAACGTAAAAAAGTTTTCTATACAGAACTTTATAATTCATGTATTAATATTAAAGGACGCGTGTTGTAAAAGAGAAGAAATTATTCAGCTTTTTCAAAAGTCGAAGTTGCAAAGAGAGGGGTTTTCATACAAAAAGATTTATTTAATAATAAAACATGTCTTTAAAAAAAGAGAATTTTCAGAGCGTTATTAATAAAATTATTTGGCTTTTTTCTCATGTCAGATGTTTTCACTTCCATAATATTAATAATTCAAAAGAAACACGGCGGCAAAGATAGACGGTCGGTTAGCATCTTAACCCGAACACGCTTTGCGAGCTGATAATAATAAATAAATAATACTAAAAGATGGAGGATAAAGACATTATTCTTTTTTGATTAGAAACTTTCCTGAAAAAAAATACAATTCAATGATAAAAGCCATTGTCTCTAATTGCTATTCATATATTGCACCTTCTAATGACTTTCAACAAAAGTGAAAGGGAAAAGTCAATAATAATATTTTTTAAATTGGATTTAAATAAAAGAATACAATACAAAACAAATTTAAAATTAAACAAAACCATTTATGCTTAACGGTCTAATTGACTATATTAATTATTTCAATAAAATATTGTTTTTATGTAAGATCTTGATTGATACGAAAAAGTTAGTGCCACGAGCGGGATTCGAACCCACCACCTTGAAAAATGGCAAAAAATGTTAAAATGCGAAAGGTTGTAGGTTGACAGGGGGAGTTGGAGTCCGAGTCGATCTAAATCACGATAGCTCAATTGGTGAAAGCAACGGCGTATTTAGTCGAAGGTCGTAGGTTCAAATCCCGCCCACTAACTTTTTCATCTCAACTAAGACCTTACATAGAAAGAACAATTAATTGAAATGGTTAAACAAAAGATTTAAAGAGAGTAAAGATAAGCTATAACTAATTTTATATATATTTTTATATATATATATATATATAACATTATGTACGTCCCAGGGAAAGTCCGGAAAAATTGTTTGGTGACAGTAATCCTGTTTGCAACAACTTCTAACGTATAGACCCGATATGTCTTCATTCCGTGACGAATTACGATTTTTGGTTATTTCTCCATGTGAAACATTACCTTATTTGAGCATACGTCGGTGATGTCGATTTATGGGAAAGTACAGCTTGTAAGTGTGTTCGCAAGGCCAGAAGCTGCATCAGAAGAAAGGGGTAATACGTCGCATCTGGTGTCCTTTATTACGAATTTTCCCCCAACAAGCCGACTTGAAATTCTATCGCATATTACTCGAAATCGTACGGCTATATGGTACTTAATGTTTTATTTCTGTTGGTACAAAAGTTAATACGACTATTCACCTGACTGGTTATCATCAGAATTCCACCTATACTAAGATGTTTAAAATTTATTTGATAAAAGACACATTAATTTTTTGTACTGCCTGCAAACCATGTAAGGTAGGTCAGTCGAAAGAAGAAATTATGAAACTAAACGGAAGATGGAAACGGTCATTGTTATTTAGAAAAGTAGTTTGCAATCATCATTATTTATGAATGTATATCACTGATGCAAAAGCTTGTATTTTTGAATAATCACCAAATTATACTGTTAATAAATTATTTTAAATTTCGAATTCGTTTCTAAACTATGCTAACTATCTTTCCTAACTGATATCATGCTGAAAAAACATAGGTTACTTATTGGGTCCGTCTTCTCTTGTGGTTTTGTAATTACTGAAACGCATTTCGTCATAGCACCATCTTTAGTGAAGTACTCATGATTTTCCCTTTTCCTAACGGATGATGGCGCAAAGCCGATACGAGTTTTAGAAATAATACGAACCCCTGAGTGAAAGCGGACGTAGCATAAGTTAACCTACTCGCAGACAAACACCCATAATCAATTTTGAGTTATATTGTTTTTTTAATGAAAAAATCATGTAATATCACGAACGAACGGTCAGAACTACTTTACAATACTTTTTTCCAAATTAATCTCAAATAAGATATCAAGGGCTATGCGAGGATTCCAACAATGAATCGCTGATGTGACAAATCCGTGTTAAGTGCCCTAACCACTCAAACACCGCGGTCCCCGTTGGATATTACTACCTAAATAATCAAAATTGGGGATTCATTAACAAAAATATGTTTCCATTAATTAATATCACACTTCCAGCTAGCATTGATAATATTTAATTTCATTTAACTGCTATGGCATACTAAATTTTTTCAACGATGACCGTCAGGGCTTGACAGAGTAATGGGAACGTCGATAAAAGGTAGTGGTCAATCTAGACTTACGACGCGGCTAAAGACGTCCATTTCCCGGTACTCTCGTCGTTATCGGGCCGATATTTATCAGATGGCGAGAAATGGGAAAAGTTTGAAACTTGGGCTGTAACGTTCCCACTGGCAACGGATACGGCCAGAAGACATTTTCTTAAGACATTTGTCCACGTTAAGCATCGGTATAAAGATTTTTTATGTTCATGTGGATAAACTTTGACAATCACCACTTTGAAAAATCATATAATCATGTACAAAATACAGCTTGTTAGAAATATAGAATGATATTAATTATGAGAAAGTTACATAGAAAATTTTATACTTACAACTATAAGAAGAACGAAGTAGATCCAGTCCCAGAACGAATGAGCGTCTTGAACGTAATACATTATGTCACTCCATCCTTCTAGAGAAATGACCTGTTACATAATTAAAAAATTTAGAGAAAATGAAACAGTTGTATTTTTAATTTTTACACACCAGAAAAATGGCGACCCAAGCAAGTCCGATATTGTCGAATGAGATCGTCCCTTGAAACGGGTTCAGTCCTTGGGGCTTGCACTCGGTGTAGTATTGGTTCCAGTTGACGCACGACTTGTTGTTGGGTATGTTGGGACTCCAGGGGAGGGCGATACCCGAGCAGGTGATATTGCCGAATTTGGTGGGCGGAATGTCTTCGCATCGGTGCATCCCGGAGTCTTCCGGACGGGAGCAAATGTAGTCCCTCTCTTGCTCCTGGTGGAAATAGTACGCTGCTAGCTGCCTGCATCAATCAAAATTATTATGAACCACCTAGCCGGTTGATTGTTTTCAGAGGTCCAAGAAACCGTCCTAAACTGTGTTCGAATCAGTAGAAATATCGTGGGTACATATATGCGTGAATATATTTTCTTACACCATGTTATTAACTGTTTAATTAGGTTCTTTCCAACTCATAGTAGATAGTAGGATTCGCAATTTATTCATACCGCTTGACGTCATTGTATGCTTTGGTCAGACCAGTTCATGTTGACATGAATGCAACTGCAAATGATCTCTCTCACATGATTTAAAATTGAAATGAGCATACTTTCTAAAATTCAAATTTGTGAGACACTTTACAAGAATTTACAGTTAAATTTAATCAATCAAATATTATAAATATGCAATCTATCTGAAATGATTTTTGTTCGAATTTCAAATTTTAATCAGCCATGTTAGAAATTTACAGGTAACGCCACAAGGTTTCATTTTCCGTCGAAATAAATGAAATAATAAACAAATTGTCCAAAATTCTTTTTTGACTTCAACATGAAACATGTTTTTTAAAAATTGACTCATATATTAAAATTTTCTTGCATACATTTTATTACATATAAATGTTGAAATTATTCCCATCAGGAAGGAAATGTTGTCTACGTTCTCTAGGACAATTTTAATTTTTCATTGCTATGTTTAAAAAAAAAATTGTTTCTGATTTTTTCCATTTTCAAAGACAGCCCACTGAGATTTTACGAACACGTTAAATCCTCGAAAAGGGCCAATGTACATCAAAGGACCTAATTATGAGGGCAAATTGCAAAAATCCGTCAAATCTTCAATACGAGAGATCGATCGATTAATCAAGTATAACATCAATTAACCCACGTAATTAATATCTGGAAAGCATCCCGACTCGTGGCCCCCGCTTGAAATTTGCAGTTTAATCCTCCTCGATTTAAATCTCTGCTCATTTAAATTTTAAATGGAATTTTTTACCCCTGCCGTCCCCTCTTGCTCGTTGGCGTTCGATTCGTTAGCGCGCATTATTCGAGGGTTTTGTTTTGATGACAAAACAGGAAGTCCTAGTCAACAGGTAAAGCTGTTTTTTTCACGTTCCTTTTGTGCACCGGCATTTTGTTCCTTGACAAAAACCTAAGTTACGGCCTCGTTCACTGTTCATTTATTATTACTTTTCATTTAGTTTATTCATGTCCATTAGCTTAATATACAATATGTAAATCTTATAGATTTGAATAATAAATATTTAAACTTAACCAAATATTTTACAAAATAAAACAAACTAAAAATCATTCTTAATTTTCAAGGATCAACTACTTTACTTTAAATATGTTAGTTACACATACAACAATGTATGGGTTAGGCTATAAAGTTCATGTAATGCTGTAAGTTTTATAAATTGTATGTTGTTAGTATTGCCTGACATGATTATTGACCTCTTGTATAGACGAAAAACGTATTGCTTGTAAATTAAGGGGTCGATAATGATTATTTAAGTTTGATTAGTCAACATTTATCTTGGCGTACTCTAATAATGTTTACAAGTTATAACTTATTCGTAAAAAAATTGTTCGCATGAGTTGCTAATAAATAAACAAAGTCGATGAATTTGACACATTACGAAATAAAATAGCACATCTGCAAATACTTATTAGATTTAAGGACGGTTTAGTATTGATAGTACTCATTAATATTTTTTGTTTATAACATATTGATTTTGACTTTTTTAATACAAGAAAAATTGTATTGTTTCTGATAATTTTTGTACTTTAAAACAAGTGTTAGGTTTCAATTTATGAAAATGAACCAATATTTTACACCATATTATAAATTGTTAGGTTGTTTAAATGTATTTTAACATTGGGCTAAAATGGTTTGATATAACAACTATTTTTCGAAGTTAAGTAGATATTTAACATTTTAATTAAAAATGGTTGAAAATTTACGAGAATACTTAATACTGTGTCTTAGAAGGTTTCTATATAGAGTGAATCGTGGCCTGCGGTCGAAAACTGCGGCGATAATTTTTCCCGAAAGCAATCAGCGTGATTAAATTGTTTCCTGACTTTTGGTGCCCCTTCGGGTTACCATTACCAACTTTCTCGCTGTCAATAATCCCATCCAGTTTAAAAGACTAGCACGATGGTGATAGATGGCCTAACAATTCCGACATCTCGGCCATTTACAGAATTAACTTTGACAAATAAAAGACCATTATTAACAAGTTAATATTGTCACTTAACAAGTTAAGTGCAAAAATAGAAATAATAAAATCATTGGATATAAAAGGTCCATTGACGAGGTCTAAATATAAATAGTTAAATACTTTCGACACAATTATTTAACTAATTAAACAATAATATTGTAACATAACACAATACTCATAGTAGAAATGAAAAAATGAAAAGGTAGATCATACAAAATACGAGATAGATTAAACCCGCAGAACAGTTTGGCCGCGCAAAAGTGTATATTCTTAGCGCCGCGTTGCTTAAACTGGAGTACTGTTTTTCTAATCTAATCTAAACAATTTATCTTTTATTATTGATTTTAATATATTAATTGCCAGAAATAAATACATAAAATATTACCACTTCAAAACCTTACCGAAATTATTTGTGAGTTGCCATGTGAAAATAGAGAAGTATAGTAATCGACGTTCATCAAGTCGAGAAACCTGAAAATATGACAAAGCCTGGCACACACTGAAGATCCCTAATTAAATCATGTCAATTATCTGATTAATACGAAAACGCACAAAAGATAATATAAAGTTTAGTTTAAGGAGGGAACATGGTTTAAAACGGCATCCTATCTTCTTGAATATTGTTGTTTAACCATGAGTATTCCAAAAGAAACTTGTTTACAGATCTGTATCAATTATGTTTTACCCGTAATCGATCTGGAAACATATTCGTGATATAGGCCAATTATTTTGATGTAATATACAGTCGCATGGAACCTTTTATCCTACAAAGATAACAAACGGACTTGTTAAACGGAAGACTCCCAGGGCGAGGGTGCATTAAGAATTACGGTCTGAATCCTTGAGAGCAGGTGGAGATATAATTCACAATTTCCAAGCTGCTTTAAAACACTTTCGAGGGCCTGAGGACCTCGGGATTAGAGACCTTGTGAAAAACGTTACTTTTTAGATGGTGGATTTTAACCGTTTTACCTCTGTAATTTGAAATTCTAAAACAGTTTTTATCTATTACTATTTGTTTGATTTTATTCAGGGGATTTTAACTTGTGAAATTAACGATCTTTAATTAATTACAGGTGGTCACAACACTTTCACACCAATATGGCCCACAAGAATAGTAACTCACTTTATGCCCTGAAGATGACTCGAATAAAGGTCGAAACGCCAGTAAAAAAATGAAAAAGGTGTTTTTCTAAAGTACCTCATGCTTGGCCGCTTCTCATGACTTGAACAAGTTATAATTTTAGTTGAAAACTGAAAATAAGCCACAGTAAAAAAAAAGATTCATAAAATATTTTAATACACGAGATAAAATGATATCTTAATAGAAATTATGAGGTGGTGAAATTAGGAATAAGAAAATGATATATTGAGAGATGTTTTCATATATTGAAAGACGCAAAAGGATTACTAGAAACGAAAAGATATGGATTAAAGACATACACAGTTAAATATTTTAAATTTCTAAAATTAATAAATTTATATTGTGTAAGTTAATTTTAAAATTCTTTATAATAAGATAAATGTGTAGTTTTAGTGAAACTTGTAGACCCTGCGGTCGTGGGTTCAATTCCCACCTTCGCCCCTAGCCTTTTTTTCATACTTCCTCCTAAAAACCAGTATAAAATATCAACGGAATATGTACTCTGGCTAATATGCAATTCCATAAGGCTCTTAAAAAATGAAATATATAAAGAAAGTGCGTGATTTATATTAAACTGGAGCATAATAATTTAATTAACACATTTTAATCACAGACTACGAATAAATTATATTTGAAAATTTTAGTGAAACGATATGTTATTTGATTGAAATTTTACGGCCTAAAATGTTTACCAAGACAACACTTTAATCTTCCATAATGAATTTTAAAATTAACTTACACAATGGAAGATATAAATTTATTAATTTTAAAAATGTAGAATTTTTAAATGTATATGTCTTTATTTCATATCTTTTCGTTTCTAGAAAACCGTGTGTGTCTTTCATCATATGAAAACATCCCACAATATATTATTTTCATATTCTTACTTTCCCCACTTCATAATTTCTATTAAGATATTTTATCTCGGAAAAAAGTACACGTTTAAGCAGCGCGGCGCTAAGAATATACACTTTTGCCCGACCAAGCTGTTCGGCCGGTTTAATCTATCTCGTATTTTGTCTGTTCTACCTTTTCATTTTTTCCATTTTTTATTTAAATAATACTATGAGCATTGTGTTATATTACAATATTATTGTTTAAATAATTAATCTCTCTCTCTCTCTCTCTCTATATATATATATATACAGGGTGAATTGCTA